>NC_056585.1:3919719-3919821 GCF_018340385.1 Cyprinus carpio
TGAAGCTGCTCTTGCCAGTCGCAGGGCTTCAGTAACCGAGAGCAGGGCAGTCTCAGTTGATTGCCCACTTTTGAAGCCAGATTGGTAGCTGTCCAGGAGGTA
>NC_056585.1:3919916-3919980 GCF_018340385.1 Cyprinus carpio
TTAGAGATGGTTTCTTCAGCAGTGGGCTTACGAGAGCCTGCTTAAATGCTGAGGGAAATGTTCA
>NC_056585.1:3920136-3920204 GCF_018340385.1 Cyprinus carpio
GGAGGAGAGAGAGGGTGCATTAGTAGTTGTGAAGTTATCCTCAGTCTGCGGTGTGGAGAATTGGTGGC
>NC_056585.1:3920351-3920550 GCF_018340385.1 Cyprinus carpio
GAACATCGAAGGAAGAGAGGAGAGACTGATACACACTGAGGTTGGTAGAGTTTCTTGATTTATGCCATTTTCTCTCTGCAGCCCTGAGTTTAGAGCGATGTTTACGGAGAACATCGGACAGCCAGGGGGCAGATGGGGTGGGGCGTGCCGGTCTAGACGATAGTGGGCAAAAGTTGTCCAAGCAAGAGGTTAGAGTTGA